>NC_137821.1:61883349-61885849 GCF_963921795.1 Nannobrachium achirus
ATTCTCTGCTTTTTAGGTGTATCCTTTTAGTTGACCGTGTACCAGTGAACTGCACTGTCATGAAACTTTACCTTTTCCTATGCAAACAAGTCTTCAATCAATCAATCAATCAATCAATCAATCAATCAATCAGGTCCCCTGATCTCTTGTTTAGGGGTGTCTTTTAACAAATAATAACAGAATATATTATACAACACCCTCCACACTGCTTTGCAATCGTCCTCCATCTTTAAAGTCTCTCTCCATACAGTGTCTGTTTTCTCACTCAACTGTTTTTCTGAGCTTTCACACAGTGTTTGTCCGTAGCTCTCTGTAAATATCTTCTATTTATTTTACACAGTGTTTGCCCATAGCTCACTGTAAATATCTTCTATTTCTTTGTGTTTGTCCGTAGCTCTCTGTAAATATCTTCTATTTCTTTTACACAGTATTTGTCCATAGTATAGTATTGATATTTTTACTTAATTTTCCACTACTATCTATAGACTACTATAGCTATAGTGAGGCGAGGCCGAGCACCCCCCAACCTGGATTAGGCTTAGATCCTGGATTAGCTAAACCTGTGTTAGTGAAACAGGCCCCGGTCTGTTAGTTTAATGTTGTTCATTATACATTATAAATGAATGAATCTATTGCTTTGTGTGTTCCTGCTAAATGTGAGTAATGGACAATTGTTTATATTGTTAAAATAGCTGTCATGCAAGAAACTATCACAGATTCTGACATTTGTTTACGTATCCACGTAAACCAATATCAGATTAGATTAAATAAATCTATGATAGTCTTAATCCAAGGCTATGCTAGACAGTTCTGTAAAAAATAAAAAGTTGGGAAAACTCAAAATGTTATGGCAACAAACTTCAGAAAACTTTTAAGTTTAGTGCAACTTAGACGTTAAGCAGAATTTACAAAAGCTGAGGAAACTGAAAATGTTAAGATAAACCAACTAAACCAATTAAAACTTAAAGTTTTATGTTTGATTGTCTAATTTAAAAGTTTTCTGAAGTTTGTTGCCTTAAAATTTTGAGTTTTCCCAACTTTTATTTGTTACAGTGTACTGTACTACTGCAAAAAAATATTATATAGTGGTGTATAATATTGTGTGGTGTAATAGCCGATCTCCAAACTCACAATGGGTTGTGATGCAATGCATTGTGAGCTTGAATATCTGTTCTACTGTTGAATACATTTGAAAACTTGTGAAATAGGACATTCTTCATAACGAGTACTTTCTACTTTTGGTACATGTTGATGCCAATACTTTTGTATTTTTACTCAAGTACATTTTTAATTCTGGACCTTTTCTTGTAGAAGATTATTTTTATATTGCAATTGAGAGCACGGTAGGCGGCCTAGATCCAAAATTAGACAGAGGCTTCGCTGAGGCCTCGGATTAATTAATTCAATTTATTAAAAAAGCCGGACTACTTCGGGATCGGCGCACTGGAATACGTCGCGCCGCCGACAGCAAAAAAAATGTTTTTTTGGGGGGGCTCTAAACTTTATTCTAAACCATTTTCAATGGAATAAATCGTCGGACCATCTAGAATCACTCGTTGGAAAGCGTAGGACGAGCCAGGACCACCCACATCTCTACAAGCAGCTCAGGGTAAGTTAAATAGGAAAAAAAAATGTTTTGTATTGAAAAAAAGCCGAACTTGTACGGCATCGGCGCAAAAAGGGTTAACCCTTTACCACACACAATGTCATACTGACATTCATTAAAGGAAGTTTGTCTCGTCTTTACTTTGGTTGTGTTGAAACTTTAAGAAGAGGAAATGATACTGGCGTACACACACACACACACACACACACACACACACACACACACACACACACACACACACACACACACACACACACACACACACACACACACACAGCTGTGTATTTATGTTATTATTATGATCGGTAGGTAGAAACCTTGAATGTTATCCATTTCATTATCATTTTAGAAACATTTTGAAATATAATAGTGAAAATAGCAGATCTACAAGATCACAACATGTTGAACTTGTAGATCAGCTTTTTTCACTCCTGTTTCTGCCTGACAACAACTAGCAAGCAGAAGTCTTGTTGCAACAGCAGCAAAGGCAGCGATCAAGCCAAGAATTGGTGTGCCAAGCCTCATTGATATAAGTATAACTATTCTCACCTTGCTAGATAAAACCAATCCACTGTCACAAGTAGGACCATGAGTGCACCTTGACCAAGTTGGCACCTCGACAGAGTGCAGTCTAGTTTTGGTCAAAGTTGATTCCATGCCAAAACACCAGCACTCTCCCAGCAGTCGCCTGCCACCCAGCTGGCTGCATGCGCCCATGTGTAGGAGGACACCTCCAACGAGCGCCAGGGACTGATTGACTGGCAGTTCCGGCACGAGAGTCTAATGCAGTGATACTCAAACACCGGCCCACAGGCCGGTGCAATTAATGTCCTCAAAGTCATGCATTCAACAAGCTTTACACTGAGCAGATTGGACCTTCTGTTCCAGTGATAA